>NC_079191.1:299630842-299663342 GCF_029499605.1 Hyla sarda
GGGGCCGCGCGCGCCGGGACTGAGCAGACGGAGGACGGGACAGGTGAGGGGATTGGGATGCGAGACGCGGGCGGGCGCGTCCCGCTACGCAGGTCGCATCCCCGCCGGTGACACTAATGCAGCGCTCCCGGTAAGCGGGACTGACCGGGGCGCTGCATGGAAGTGAACGCCACGAGCGCTCCGGGGAGGAGCAGGGACCCGGAGCGCTCGGGGTAACAAGGAGCAGTCAGGAGTAGGCTTCAGCAAAACCCAAGAGGCTTTAATAACCCCTTACCTTGCCTGATCAATTGTGAGATCGAGCAATAACAGGTGTGTTATGGCCTCAGATGTCCTGGGCCGCACTAGCGCTCCACTGAATGGATTAGTGTGTCTCTATCTTTCAAGGACAGGTACGTGTTGCACGCTGAAACCAGTTCATGATAGGGATCTGGGATTACAATTATTTAACCTTAAAACGAGGAATTACCAGTAAATGAGGGTCATAAGCTGGCGTTGATTAAGTCCCTGCCCTTTGTACACACCGCCCGTCGCTATAAGTGATTGGATTAGTTAGTGAGGTGGTTAGTGAGGTCCTCGGATCGGCACAGGCGGGGTAGGAGAAGGCCCTGGCAGAGCGCCGAGAATTTAACGATCATTGTTGAAATTTGCATTAAGCATGTATTTAGCTACTGCTAAACATCCAAAAATTTAAGGCCCAAGGCCTGAGGCACCAGGGAGGCAAATAGTTTGTGAAAAACACAGAATGAGTCTGGAACAGTCATTCGCAGTACCCAAGAGGGTTTCATAACCCCTTGCATTTAAAGATCAATGTTGACATTTGCATTAAGCATGTATTTAGCTACTGCTAAACTTCTAAAAATTATAGGCCTAAGGCCAGAAGCATCAGTTTTCCCCATATTAGGCAGCATAGGTGTCACCCAGATTAGGCAGCATACATGTCCCCCAGATTAGAAGCATAGTTGTCCCCCAGATAAGGAGCATAGTTGTCCCCCAGATTAAGCAGCATAGATGTCCCCCAGATTAGGAGCATACTTGTCCCCCAGAGTAGGCAGCATAGATGTCCCCCCGGATTAGGAGCATACTTGTCCCCGAGATTAGGCAGCATAGATGTCCCCCAGATTAGGCAGCATAGATGTCCCCCAGATTAGGCAGCATAGATGTCCCCCAGATTAGGCAGCATAGATGTCCCCCAGATTAGGCAGCATAGATGTCCCCCAGATTAGGCAGCATAGATGTCCCCCAGATTAGGCAGCATAGATGTCCCCCAGATTAGGCAGCATAGATGTCCCCCAGATTAGGCAGAATAGATGTCCACCAGATTAGGCAGCATAGATGTCCCCCAGATTAGGCAGCATAGATGTCACCCACATTAGGCAGCATAGATGTCAACCACATTAGGCAGCATAGATGTCCCCCAGATTAGGAGCATACTTGTCCCCAGAGTAGGCAGCATAGATGTCCCCCAGATTAGGAGCATAGTTATCCCCCAGATTAGGAGCATAGTTGTCCCCCAAATTAGGCAGCATAGTTGTCCCCCAATCAGCGCGGGCCAGTCAGAGCCAATCAAAGGGCCGTATGTGGCAAGCGGGCCACACAATGCCCAGGTCTGCCCCAGAGGGTTTCATAACCAACCACAATAGAGAAAATTTTGTTGTAGGAGCATGGTCAATCTACTCAGACCCATCTGTCATGGGTGGGTGGAAATCCTGGCTGATCCATCCCTGATTCATCTTGACAAACGTCAGTCTCTCCACATTTTTAGTGGACAGACGAGTTCGCCTTGGGGCGACTATGGCCCCGGCCGCACTAAACACCCGCTCTGATGGCACACTACTGGTCGGGCAGGACAGCTTTTCCAGAGCAAACTCCGCTAGTTGCAGCCATAAATCTAGTTTGGCTGCCCAGAAGTCCAGCGGATCGAACGGTTGTTGGCAGGGTCATGTCGAGGTAAGCCACCACCTGCTGGTTCAGGTCCTGCTCCATGTCCACCTGCTGCTGATGAGTAGCTTCACTATGCGGCTGAAGGAAGCTACTCATCAGCGACTGTAGACTAAGGCTGCTGTTGATTGAGCCGGTACTGCTCCTGCCACCCCTCCCCAGCAGCCGTGGCAGTGGAAGGTGAGCGCAGAGGGCCCCCCGAGTCAGACCTGCGAGTGGATGGACCATGTGGCATCGGCCAACCAACTACGTAGAAGCTCCCTGAAGTAGGTCAGTTTGTCCTCCCTCTCAGTGGGTGTAAAAAAGGCCCCCATTCTGGGCAGGTAGCGAGGGTCTAATAACGGTGGAGATCCAGAAGTCATCGCCCTGACGGATTTTGACAATTTGGGGGTCAGCTCAGCATGCATCGTGCCATTTGTGACAGTGACTCGCTGGGACTACCTGCCTCCATCTCCATTGCATACTGCCACGGTGTGTCTAGGTCCTCTGTCTTGCCTCCCTCGTAATAACCCTCCAGCTCCTCTGGCTGCTCCTGCTCCTCCTTTCCTGTCCAATGACCAGAAACACCGGCCATCTCATCCCCGTAAGCTGTGCTCCGCTCTGCCCCTCATCATCCTCCTCCAGTTCATCCCCCACAGGACTCATGTAGCCTTCTGATGTAGGCGCAATGTCTCCATTGCCGTGACCAGCCATGTTTTCAATAATTTTTTGGAGTAAATGTAGGAGTGGAATTACGTCGTTCATGGTGTAATTCGAGCGACAAACAAAAAATGTGGCTTCCTCAAAGGGCCTCAGCAAACGGCAGGTGTCAAATGTGGCTTCCTCAAAGGGCCACAGCAAACGGCAGGTGTCACTACTTCACATTGAAGTTACACAGGGGAGTACTCCTACCTGCTTGGATCATCAAAAAATCCGTGATGGCTTTTCTTTGTTTGTATAGTCTGTCCAACATATGGAGGGTGGAATTCCAACGTGTGGCAACGTCACAAATGAGACTATGCTGTGGGATACCGTTCTGACGCTGCAGCTCAAGCAAAGTGTGCTTGGCGGTGTACGAGTGGCTGAAGTCCAAGCACAGTTTCCTTGCCATTGTCAGGACGTCTTGCAAATGGGGTGAAGACTTTATGAACTTCTTGACAACCAGATTCAACACGTGTGCCATGCAGGGCGAATGGTTTACACTTCCTTGTCGCAGCGCGGCCACAATGTTCTTCACATTGTCGGTCACCATGGTTCCCATATCCAGATTTCGTGGAGTAAGCCATACTCGGATTTCTTCCCTAATGAACTTTAGCAGTTCCTCCCGTGTGACTCCGTTCGCCAAGGCAAACCATGTGAAGGACGGCTTGACACCGCTGTGCCCTACACACGTGGTACGATGAAGGGCCACCGAGATTTGGATGTGCAGTGGAGGCTGAGGACACGGGGGGGCTGGGAGGAGGAGGAGGAGGCGCACACTGTAAAAGGACCAACTGCCTGGGAGCGAGAGCGTGGAGGAAGCGGTGTGACCTGTCCAAGTTGCTGTTGTGGCTGTGCAGGAACCACATTTACCTAGTGAGCCTTAAAAGACAAGTATTGTCCCTGCCCCTAGTTACAGCTCCACACGTCGGCGCTGCCGTGCACTTTTGAACACACCGACAGGCTCAAGGACTGGCCCACCTTCTCTTGTACAAACTTATGCAGGGCTGGTACTGCCTTCTTCGCAAAGAAATGGTGGCTTGTGACTCTCCACCTCGGCTCGGCACAAGCCATCAATTCCCTGAAAGCTGCAGAGTCCACCAGTTGGAAAGGGAGGGACTTCAACACCAGCAACTTGGATAGGAGCACATTCAACTTCTGCGCCGTTGGATGAGTGGGCGCATACTGTTGTCTCTTGGACATGGCTTCACCGATCGATTGTTGGCGGAACGGCTGACTACGAGCGGAAGAAGCAGGAGCGCAAGAAGGAGGGTTTGACACAATGCTCCCTTCGGCTGAGGTGGTGGAGCCTTGGCTGGATGACGGAGGGAGCAGATGGCCACTGGGTGATGCGGCATGCTGGACCACTACATCGGAGCCACGGTTATCCCAGGCCGCTTTATGGTGGCAAATCATGTGTTGACGCAGGGCCGTGGTGCCGAGATTGGGACCCTGGCCACGTGTCACTTTCTGCCGACAGATTTTGCATGTGACTATGCTAAGGTCCTCCGGATTCTTTATGAAGAACAACCACACCGCAGAGTAGCTGATTTTCCCACCCGCAGTCCTCACTATTTCACTGCTATTGGCGACCCCTGTTCCACTACCTCCCTGAATGGTAGCTTGCCGCGAAGCAGGTGGTCTCCCCCTGGCACGTTTTGCTCCTGAATTTCCACTACTGCCACCACCACGCTGATTGCTAACCGTGCTACCGCCTTGCTGCCTCATAGACAAAGAGCAAATCTCTCCTCCTGATGAAGCCCCGGCTTCTGCACCCGGCTCCCAATTGCGATCGGCTTCATCATCATCAAAAGATGTGTGCACGTCACTGATGTCCTCCTCGTGTTCGACAACATTGTCTGCCTCAGGACCCTGAACAACTCTCCGCATCACTACTTGCCCGCCTTGCGGAGCAAGCAACGCATGTCTCCTCACATTCTTGGCTGCCCATTAGCTGCTGACTGTCCTCTATTACATTACGTCCTCACTAAATAGTGGAGCTGAACCCAAAGCATGAGATACTTCTTTGGGAGAGGGAACAGCATAGGACAAAGGCAATGGGATTACGGGGACTGCTCCCGGGCCAGGCCAACTGAGGGTTGTGTCTGAGGTACCCACCAGATGTCGCTTGTGATGATGGGGATGAGTGTGCAAACCAATTGACGAGGAGAGATGGGTCGACGACACGACCGCTGGGTGTTAACGGGAGCTCAGGCCTATTGCTGCGACTCCTGCTGCCACTCGCCCCAAGTCTGCTGCCAACTCTGCCTGACGTATGTAGGCCTCTGCCCCTTCTCTGTGCACGTCCTGGAACTTCCCTGCCTGACATACTTAGTGCGTTTATGAGGGTATAGAACAGCAGCAGGCGATTACTTACGGCTGTCCTTTCAAAGTATATAGGCCCTAGACAGAATAACCGTTACTAAATAGTACACTCAGTTGTTGTATGTATGCCCTTTGCACTGATGAGCGCACGGGTATGCGCATTTCTACGCAGAAAAAAAAAACTTTTTTTTTTTTTTTTAACCCCTTAACGACGCAGGACGTATATTTACGTCCTGCGCCGGCTCCCGCGATATGAAGCGGGATCGCGCCGCGATCCCGCATCATATCGCGTGGGTCCCGGCGCTAATCAACGGCCGGGACCCGCGGCTAATACCACACATCGCCGATCGCGGCGATGTGCGGTATTAACCCTTTAGAAGTGGCGGTCAAAGCTGACCGCCGCTTCTAAAGTGAAACTGAAAGTATCCCGGCTGCTCAGTCGGGCTGTTCGGGACCGCCGCGGTGAAATCGCGGCGTCCCGAACAGCTGATCGGACACCGGGAGGGCTCTTACCTGCCTCCTCGGTGTCCGATCGACGAATGACTGCTCCGTGCCTGAGATCCAGGCAGGAGCAGTCAAGCGCCGATAATGCTGATCACAGGCGTGTTAATACACGCCTGTGATCAGGATGAGAGATCAGTGTGTGCAGTGTTATAGGTCCCTATGGGACCTATAACACTGCAAAAAAAAAAAAGTAAAAAAAAAAGTGTTAATAAAGGTCATTTAACCCCTTCCCTAATAAAAGTTTGAATCACCCCCCTTTTCCCATAAAAAAAATAAAACAGTGTAAAAAAAAATAAAAATAAACATATGTGGTATCGCCGCATGCGTAAATGTCCGAACTATAAAAATATATAATTAATTAAGCCGTACGGTCAATGGCGTACGCGCAAAAAAATTCCAAAGTCCAAAAAAGCGTATTTTGGTAACTTTTTATAACCTTAAAAAATGAATAAAAAGTGATCAAAAAGTCAGATCAAAACAAAAATCATACCAATAAAAACTTCAGATCACGGCGCAAAAAATGAGTCCTCATACCGCCCCGTACGTGGAAAAATAAAAAAGTTATAGGGGTCAGAAGATGACATTTTTAAACGTATAAATTTTCCTGCATGTAGTTATGATTTTTTCCAGAAGTGCGACAAAATCAAACCTATATAAGTAGGGTATCATTTTAACCGTATGGACCTACAGAATAATGATAAGGTGTAATTTTTACCGAAATATGCACTGCGTAGAAACGGAAGCCCCCAAAAGTTACAAAATGGCGTGTTTTTTTCGATTTTGTCGCACAATGATTTTTTTTTTTCCATTTCGCCGTGCATTTTTGGGTAAAATGACTAATGTCACTGCAAAGTAGAATTGGCAACGCAAAAAATAAGCCATAATATGGATTTTTAGGTGGAAAATTGAAAGGGTTATGATTTTTAAAAGGTAAGGAGGAAAAAACGAAAGTGCAAAAACGGAAAAACCCTGAGTCCTTAAGGGGTTAAATACACCAGCAGGTGTATACTAATGTGTGGAATAACACTGAATTTAGCACAGACAGAAATACAGGTACTAAATAGTACACTACTTGGTTGTATGCAGGCCCTTTGCAATGATGAGCGCACTGTTAAGCGTATTTGTACTCAGGAAAAACTTTTTTTTTTCTTTAATACCCCGGCAGGTGTATAACGTGTGGTATAACACTGAATTTAGCACAGAGACAAAGTAACAGGTGAAAAATGGTAAAAAGGCACTAAAGTCCACACTAATATGACTTATTTTTTACAGGGATTAAACCCTAAATAGCACACAAATGTGAGAATCAGATTTGTGGAGCAACAGAAAAAACTCAATTGGGCTGAAAAAAAGAGGAGATTAGATACTCCATACAGGTAAAAAAAAGCAGTGAGATCTATGACGCAGGTGACTGCTATGCAGCACCTCTATGATGAGTAAGGAGAATACGAGGTTTTGCTGGAATCGTTCTCGGTCAGAACTGCAGCAACACTGTGCCCTGTATCTCTCCCTAATGCTGATGTCACCGCTACTCGTAGCGGTCGGATGCTGTATATCGCCGTTGTATGCGATCAGCACACAGACGTGCAGTCACTTCCTTTCCCTATCTCGTGTGGAGAAGATATGACCAGAGGGAAGATGGCTGCCTATTATATAGGGCTGTGACATCACAGGGGTCAGTAAACACTGATAGGCTGCATCTAACATGTGATTCAGGGTCAGCCCGCCTACCTTGATTCCCACGCCAGCTTCCCGCCCTCCCATGGTGCCTTGCCCCATGTACTGACATGTGGAGCCGCCATCTTAGGTCTAAAACAGCCTAGAACGCAGGAAAATGGAGTTTAATAAAGCGATTTGTGCGATCGAATCACAACGAAGTTCGTATTCAATCAGAATCGAATTTTTCCTGAAATTCGCAACAAATTTGGGTTCGTCAGATTCAATTCGCTCATCTCTAATATATAGATATACTAGCGGAGTACCTGGCGTTGCACGGTTTTTCCTTCCTAATCCTTGTTGTGGAGGAAAATCAACAGAGGAAGCTTTTGACTTCATATCCCGTCCTCATATATTATTGTCATATCCCAACAACATATCCCGTCCTCCTATCCCGTCCTCTTACCGGACCCGCAATATGTGTACCAGGTATTGAAATATCTATAACCATACGGAAGTTATGTAGGAACATACATTTCCCATTGATTTGCATGGGACTTTAAATAAAAGCCCCGGCCCTCACAAATGGGGGTAGTTAAGGGTTAAATTATCCTATATTTTAAGAGGACATATAAGTAACATGTGAACCAGTATTATCGAAATAACTCCAGCCGTTTGGAAGTTATGCAGTAACATATTTTCCATAGACCTGTATGGGACCTTAAACAAAAACCCTGACCCTGGCAAATGGGGGTTTTAATTACCTAAGTAACCTAAGTAAGTGTTTAATGACATAAGAAGCATGTGTGCCAAATTTCATGTTAATATCTTTAGCCGTTTGGACGTGATGCTGGAAACATACACACACACATACACACATATAGGGGGCTATATGAGGGTACATTTTTATCTGTGATCTGTAGTTTTTATTGGTACCATTTTTGATTGGACTTTTTGGTTACTTTGCATACATTTTTTTAAGGTATACAAGGTGACCAAAAATATGCAATTCTGGAATTTGGTATTTTTTATGTATACGCCATTGACCACCATTTTGTCCCAAATATTTATTTTATTTACAATAACTTGAGTAGACCCCAACTTTACCTTTTCATAAGGGGTAAAAGGAGAAAAAGCCCCCCCAAATTGTTTAGACAATTTCTCCCGAGTACGGAAAAACCCCATATGTGGCCCTAAACTGTTGCCTTGAAATACAACAGGGCTCCGAAGTGAGAGAGCACCATGCGCATTTGAGGCCCAAATTAGGGATTTACACAGGGATGTACCCGGATGCAAGAATTACACTTACCTCTGATACCAAAATTACCTTACGGCAGTGTTCCCCAAACAGGGTACCTCCAGCATGCCTGGACAGTCAATGGCTGTCCGGGAATACTGAGAGTTGTTCTGCAACAGCTAGAAGCTTCCTTTTGGAAACAGTACTGTAACAGACGTTTTTCATTTTATTTGTGTAGTGTAGTTTTTTAAGGGTACATTCGCTCGGGCGGGGGTTTATAGGGGGTTTACAGTGAGTTTACCACTGGGAGAGTGAGCTGCAGCGGAAAATTTTCTGCATCTCAAACTTGCAGTGAGAAACTCAATGTAAACCCCGCCCATGTGAATGTACCCTGTACATTCACATTGGGGGGGGGGGGAAGCAAACATCCAGCTGTTGCAAAACTACAACTCACAGCATGCCCTTTGGCTGTCTGTGCATGCTGGGGGTTGTAGTTATGTAACAGCTGGAGGCACACTGGTTGCAAAACACAGAGTTTGTTACTTAACCCCTTAAATGGGCACTGTCAGATACAAAAACTTTTGATGTGTTGTAAAGCATACTAAACCAATAGGTTTTGCAATTTCTTTCATTAGAACATTTTCAGTATTTCATACTGAAAGCGCCAGTCAAACTGCCCCCCCCTGCCTGCTTGGACACATATTAGTCCTGCTATGTCCATGCATCATCACCTATGTCATGGACACACTTCCTTGATTGACAGCTGGGAGCGCAGGGCTCAAAGCTGGAGGAAAAATCCTCCTGTCAGCTTGTGTCCTGCTACTGTCAGTGAGGACAAGCTGGGAGTTGTAGCTTTGCTAATGCTGCTAGGGGAGATATGAGCAGACAGCATACTGAGGGAGGGGGGCGGAGACCTGAACAGTGAGGCCATGCCCCCTCCCTTTGAGAGGAATTCAGACTAGTGAGCTAAATTAAAAGTGTAATAAAAAAATAAAGGAGCTAGACACATAAAAATTTGATGTACATGGTCAGGATTAGGTACTGAGTGATATATTAAAACAATGTTTTTTTGTTTTTTTGCTGGATGTGACGGGTACGCTTTACCCCTTAAGGACCATAGGTTTTTCCATTTTTGCATTTCATTTTTTCCTCCACACCTTTTAAAAATCATAACCCTTTAAATGTTTCACCTAAAAATCCATATGATGGCTTATTTTTTGCGCCACCAATTCTACTTTGCTGTGACATCAGTCATTTTACTGTAAAATCTACGGCGAAACGGAAAAAATAAATCATTGTGCAACGAAATTTAAGAAAAAACACAATTCTGTACATTTTGAGGGCTCTACGCAGTAAATTTTTCAGTAAAAATGACACCTTATCTTTAATCTGTAGGTCTATACGATTAAAATTATTTTAGCGGTACCATTTATGTATTGATCGGACTTTTTGATAGCTTTTTATTCCTTTTTTTTATGATATAAAAAGTGACCAAAAATACGTTATTTTGGACTTTTGAATTTTTTTGCGCGTATGCCATTGACAGTGTGGTTTAATTAATGATATATTTTTATAGTTCGGACATTTTCGCATGCAGCAATACCATATGTTTCTATTTATTTTTATTTACATTTTTTTTATGGGAAAAGGGGGTGACTGTTTTTTAGACATTTATTAGGGAACGGGTTAAATGACATTTCTTAACTTTTTTTACACTTTATTTTCCAGTGTTATAGCTCCCATAGGGGGCTAACACACTGTACACACTGATCTTTTATACTGATCACTGCAAAGCCATAGCTTTTCATTGATCAGTGTTATCTGCGGTCGATTGCTCAAGCTTGCATCTCAGGCTTGGAGTAATCAATCGCCGAAGGGACGCGCCGGAGGAAGGTAAGAGGACCTACGCTCACGTCCTAGCTGATCGGGACACCGCATTTTCACTGCGGTGGTCCTGATCAGCCCCACTGAGTAGCCGGGAAGCTTTTACTTTCCTTTTAGACGTGGCGTTCAACTTTGAACGCTGCATCTAAAGGGTTAATAGCGTGCGGCACCACGACCCTTGGTCGTTAAGGGGTTAAGGATAGGGATCGACCGATTATCGGTTTGACCAATATTATAGGCTGATATTCACGATTTTCTAAGTTATCGGTATCGGCAATTACCTTGCCGGTAATGTCGATAATGCGGGCGATAATGTGAGTATCAGTGGTGACTTTGCATGTGCTATGGTGGCCTTTGCCCACAAGGGGTCTGGTGTGGAGACACTGTATTAGGGCACGTGGAACAGTATCTGGTGATTGGTTTGGTCCCAAACATGCCCTCTTGATTTCTCTGCAGGTTCAAATCCCCACATCACTGCTAAGTTTACTGTTTTACTTCACCACATGTATTCTCATCTCTTGTGTCTGTATTTCTTTGGCCTACCTGATGTACTGTATATATTGTATGGCATTCTTTTTTTGTAGCCTGTTATGTACCTATTAGTACCTTTGGTATTTTCCCTCCAAGAGACTGTCTTCAATCAGAGTACACACTCTTTTCTGGCTGTCATCTGATCCTCATCTCTATTTCTATGTCATTTTAATCATGTTTTTATGATTATGATTGCTTAATAAAGTTTGATATTTTATTGGATACATTTATTGTTTGGTGATCTATCTGATCTGTTTTAGATGTTCTTTGGAGGTTGGCACCTTCATGCATGCAGTTTGGGAGTGCCCCATTATTGCAGTCTTTTGGAGGGAGGTGATTGGTTTCTTGGCTGACTACCTGGACTTTCCTTTAGTATTTAGCCCTACAGTATGGTTATTGGGGGTGATTAATGATTTGATTTCCAGTACTCATAGACTGTTAATCCGTTTCTTGATCTTTTGTGCCCGGAAGGCAGTGGTCATAACTTGGAAGGGTATATTCGCCCCTCCGCTGTCCCGTTGGATAACCTTTGTGAATAAATATGTTCCATTGTATCAGGTTCTTTATGTTAGTTGTAAGTGCCCTAAGAAGTTTGATATGGTGTGGACCCCCTGGTTGTTGTTGGCGGAGTCAGCTGATCCACCGGCTGTTGTTGGCGGAGTCAGTAGGTCATTATGGGATGTATTTGTCCGGTTAGTGCTGGGGCTGGAGTGGGGTGGGGGGGTGCCGGGATGTATGTCCGTCTGTGTGACTGGTTGTCTCTCTGTGTTGAGACTCTTCTCGGGGTTGCCTTCTGTGCACATTGATGATCCTTTTGGTATGCCTTATCTCCTTCCTATTGCTTACTGAGACTCACTGGGACCTCCAGGGAGTGTTGTTCTCTTTTTTTTTTTTTTTTTTTTTTTTTGTTAACTCGCCATGCTGGCGATGTTTGTTATCTTTATTTGCAAAGAAACTTAAATACTTTAAAAAAAATTAAAAAAGATATGTTGTTTGAGTAGGAACCATTTGTGGGAACCATTTGTGGTTGGTCTCTGTTAGTCCATACCTGTATGTGTGTGTGTTTTGTCCTGTGATTTTTGTATAAGATAGGATAATAAGCCAGACAGGGTGCCTTTTATTAATCAAGAGGGAATATCCCTGGTGGCCCCTTAACTTACAATGGGGATCAAAAGTTTGGGCACACCAGGAAAAAAAATTGTATTAATGTGCATAAAGAAGCCAAGGAAAGATGGAAAAATCTCCAAAAGGCATCAAATTACAGATTAGACATTCTTACAATATGTCAACAAAAGTTAGATTTTATTTACATTATTTACACTTTCAGAATAACAGAAAACAAAAAAATGGTGTCTGCAAAAGTTTGGGCACCCTGCAGAATTTATAGCATGCACTGCCCCCTTTGCAAAGCTGAAACCTGCCAGTGTCATGGATTGTTCTCAATCATCATCTGGGAAGACCAGGTGATGTAAATCTCAATGGTTTTAAATGCCCAGACTCATCTGACCTTGCCCCAACAATCAGCACAATGGGTTCTTCTAAGCAGTTGTCTAGAAATCACAAACTGAAAATAGTTGATGCTCACAAAGCTGGAGTAGGCTATAAGAAGATAGCAAAACGTTTTCAGATGTCAATATCCTCTGTTCGGAATGTAATTAAGAAATGGCAGTCATCAGGAACAGTGGAAGTTAAAGCAAGATCTGGAAGACCAAGAAAAATATCAGACAGAACAGCTTGCAGGATTGTGAGAAAAACTATTCACAACCCACGTTTGACTGCACAATCCCTACAGAAAGATCTGGCAGACACTGGAGTTGTGGTACACTATTCAGAGTCATCAGAAGAAAACCTCATCTACGTCCTCACCACAAAAATCTGCGTTTGAACTTTGCAAATTAACATATAGACAAGCCTGATGCATTTTGGAAACTTTTTCTGTGGACTGATGAAGTTAAAATGGAACTTTTTGGCTGGAATGAGCAAAGGTACGTTTGGAGAAGAAGGGGAACAGAATTTAATGAAAAGAACCTCTGTCCAACTGTTAAGTATGGGGGTGGATCAATCATGCTTTGGGGTTGTATTGCAGAAAGTGGCACACGGAAAATCTCACAAGTAGAAGGAAAAATGGATTCAATAAAATGTCAGCAAATTTTGGATGCTAACTTGATATCTGTAAAAAAGCTTAATTTAAAGAGCTGATGACTTCTACAAATTGATGATGATCCTAAACACACCTCGAAATCCAAGACAGATTACATCAGGAGGTGTAAACTGAAGGTTTTGCCATGGCCTTCCCAATCTCGTGACCTCAACATAATTGAAAATCTATGGATAGACCCTAAAGGGGTACTCTGCCCCTGGCATCTTATCCCCTATCCAAAGGATAGGGGATAAGATGTCAGATCACCGGGGTCCCGGTGCTGGGGACCCCGGGGATCACCGCTGCGGCACCCCGCCATCATTACTGCACACATTACTGTGCGTAATGACGGGCGATACAGGGGCCGGAGTAGTGTGACGTCATGGCTCCGCCCATCAAGAAATCACGGCCCGTTCCCTTAATGCAAGTCTATGGCAGGGGGCGTGACGACCGCCACGCCCCCTCCCATAGACTTGCATTGACGGGGGTGGGCCGTGACGTCATGAGGGGTGGAGCCGTGACGTAACAATGCTCCGGCCCCTGTATTGCCTGTCATTACGTGCAGAGCGATCTCGCTCTGCGAAGTAATGATAGCGGGGTGCTGCAGCAGCGATCCCCGGGGTCCCCAGCAGTGGG
The DNA here is from genome assembly GCF_029499605.1 of Hyla sarda. Taxonomy (NCBI): domain Eukaryota; kingdom Metazoa; phylum Chordata; class Amphibia; order Anura; family Hylidae; genus Hyla; species Hyla sarda. Next base: position 299,644,372 of record NC_079191.1, read on the forward strand.
ACCGCGGCGATCTGTCATCTTATCCCCTATCCTTTGGATAGGGGATAAGATGTCTAGGGGCGGAGTACCCCTTTAAAAGAGCAGTGCGTGACAGACAGCCCAGAAATCTCAAAGAACTGGAAGACTTTCATAAGGAAGAATGGGCAAAGATACCTCAAACAAGAATACAAAGACTCTTGGCTGGCAACAAAAAGAGTTTACAAGCTGTGATTGCCAAAGGGGGCAGTGCAAGATATTAACTCTGCAGGGTGACCAAACTTTTGCAGATGCCATTTTTTTGTTTTCTGTTATTTTGAAAGTGTAAATGATGGAAATAAAATCTAACTTTTGTTGACATACAAGCATGTCTAATCTGTAATTTTACGCCTTTTAGAGATTTTTCCATCTTTCCTTGGCTTTTTTATGCACATTAATACAAATTTTTACCTGGGGTACCCAAACTTTTGATCCCCACTGTATCTCTAGGAAATAAAAGAGAAGCCTATTAATAAAGAGGGAAATTTCTTTGGGAAATAAAAGGGAAGCCTCTATCAGAGGGAAATATCTAGGTAAGCCCTTAAAGAATAAGGCAGGAATTAGAGACAGAGGGAAGAGGGAAACTGCCCTAGAAAATACAAAACCATGGGTAATTTGTTTGGGAAACACAAACATATGGAAGACAGCCTTAGAAGGAATGTAAGGAATTAAGAAAAGTCAGGATGTGACAGTGATGGAATACTGAGTGATCAGGATCAGTTGGCAAGTTAAGTTGAATCAAAGCTAGTGAAGAAACGAGAACGTTTTAGGCAGAAGCTTTCTGTGAAGTCCATGTGAGCTCCATATGAATGTATGATTTATGATGTGAAATCTGTAATTTTATGTACTGTATATACAGTACGTGCTATATCTGACATGTTACATTTCTAAGTGAGTATTGTATTTCTACGGTAATGGAAGACAAAGACAAACTTCTCTTTCCTATATCTTATGCAAAATATGATTTTTTTTTTTTTTTTTTTTTAAACTTTGTTGTATAAAAGGATAGAATCTCCAAAGCACAGTGCCATATATCAAAATGGAGTCCAGGGCTAGCCAATGCCCAAGCATTCCAACAGGAGGGCTTGTCCTAAATGTAACTGTAATGTAATTTCACAAACATTTCCGAGAGGGGAGAGGCTTGTATGTTTCATAAACAAAGAAATGTGTAATTAACATAGGAGAATTTGTGAATGGTTTTATTAGATTCTAAAGACATCATTTCATAGGATAGAGAGGAGGAGAAAAAACAGTGGGACGCTCCCTGTGTGGTATTTTATGGAAAAGTAAAAAAATGTAAATACCCGTCACCAACACCTATGGTAGCGTACTGACCTTGAGTCGATAGTACACAATGGTGGTGGGGAGGAAAAGGCGACAGTCTGCTGCTCTCACCCCTTATTATTCCGTCTTTCCAAGGAGGACGGACAAACATGCAAAGTAGGAGGAGTAAAAATGGGGGGTATGTTGAGAGCGCTGCTGTCAGATGGCGAAGGTTGGAGTCAAGAAACGGTGTGAGCCAGCACTTATGCAGGACTAACTTTTATTGAAAAAAAGAACTCAAGACAGTAAAAACAGGACAACGCGTTTCAACGCTCACTGGCGCCTTCCTCAGGTCCACAATTATAAATATGTGCAGTCCTAGCCGGGGTTTCTGCTGACTTCTTTTTTCAATAAAAGTTAGTCCTGCATAAGTGCTGGCTCACACCGTTTCTTGACTCCAACCTTCACCATCTGACAGCAGCGCTCTCAACATACCCCCCATTTTTACTCCTCCTACTTTGCATTTCATAGGATAAATCAGGTGTCATATTTGCAGTAAATACATTTAGTAAATGTAAAAGTTGCCTGTTTAGTGGAAATTCTGGAGTATGCAACATTATAGTTGAATTAGGAAAAGCAGAATACAATTTCTCAGCGACGCTGCTTATCAGGCTGTTAATTTAAATTAAGCTTCTGTGTGACTATGATCACAAATGCATTTGTGTCAGTACCGTTTTTGTTTTCCGTATTTTGTGCAAATTTTCTATCGAGGAGTATCTTAATGTGGCGTGTGATGTTATTTTTGCTTGGTATTTGTGTTTCTCCATGTTTGGATTTCAGTGCTTGTGTTTAAAAAGTGGGTCTTTAGCTGTGGTTGGCATGCTTTGTTTTGGGTTTTTCATACTGAATACTAGTTCTAATATCTCTCAAAATCTCTGTTCGTTATTTTGTGGTGTTTCTTCTTTGTACTTGGTTCTTAATTATGTTTGGTTATTGTTTTAACCCTTGTCTCTTCTTGCTTTTGTCAGGGTCCGGACTGGTATGGAGGGAGGACACGGGAGAGGATCCTCTGTGTCAGTGAGGCGATGGCGTGGGCCGTACCAGGGGAACGGAATCTAAGGGGTTACTGGTTTTCACCAGAGCCCGCCGCAAAGCGGGATGGACTTGCTGCGGCAGGTAACCCCCAGGTCATTCCACCCGATAGCGACTCAACCTCACTGACAGCTGTGACATGTGCGGTACACAAGGACAAGGCAAGGCGAGGTCAGACGTAGCAGAAGGTCAAGGCAGGCGGCAAGGTTCTTAGTCAGGGGCAACAGCAAGGGGTCTGGATAAACAGGCTAGGAATACACACAAAACGCTTTCTCAGGGCACTAAGGCAACAAGATCCGGCGAGTACAGGAAGTGGAAGTGGGTTTGTGTGTGTTTTTGGGAGTAAAACACTGATTGGGAGTAAGACACTAATTAGTGGTGTACTGGCCCTTTAAATTTCAGAGGGCGGGGCCGCGCCCGCCGGGGCGGACCTGAAGGAGGACGGGGTAGGTGAGAAGATCGGGATGCGACCTGCGGATGGGCATGTCCCGCCAGGCGGATCGCATCCCTGCAGGGGACACTAGAGCAGCGCTCCCGGTCAGCGGATGTGACCGGGGCGCTGCACACCGAAGAACGCCGCGAGCGCTACGGGGAGGGACAGGGACCCGGAGTGCTCGGCGTTACAGCTTTTGATTTGTTCCTGATATGTACTGGTCTGTTGTTCTTTTTGGTTTGACACCCCTGTATTGTAGTTCAGGAATGGACTGGTGCCCAGTTGTCATTTACTGCTAGGGTGTGTCTAGGCAAGTAGGTATGGACAATTTTAGGATTCACTTCTCCCTACACCAAATTAAGACAAGTGCGCTTTCTTCTCTGTGTTACGTCCAAAACGTTTTAGCATGTTTTGTACAGAACTGCAGGGACATGGCACATCTGTAGTGGCTCAGGTACATGGACAGAGACAGCAACCTGTGGTTTATCGCTTTTGTAATGGATCCTGTGACTATGGGTCTCCTCTTCCTGTGTCCATACAGTTGAGGCAGTTGAAGTTACAAAGCTGAAAGAGTGCTCAAATTTGTGTACGAGATGCTTGTGTACGAGTTGCAGAGGAGAAGGGGGGGCATTCATAGTTTTTGTTTTCTTTAGTTTTTCTTGTGTTTTTCAGTATGTAGCTTTTCTCTTATGATAAAATATACAATCAAGTCCCCTTTCTATTTTGAACAATTTTGCAATAATTGTAAGACTTTGTAGAACAAACTGTACTGTTCTGTGTCTATGGTGCAGCTTTTAAGACATTTTTGTCCCATTGGGTTAAAATTCTGTCCTTGAGAAAGGTTGATTTAATTCCAGAACTGTAACTTGGTTTTTTGGAGGAGGAGTCACCCTGTAGATTTTATCCACTGACTTGTAGCAGTGTTGGTGGTTAACTCTCTCCTTTATTTGGGCAAGTACACCCCTCCCTCCCTGAAACATCCCTTATCTTATGTTTAGTACAAGATGAAAAAACAAACTGACCTTGAATCCAATACATTGCTTTCTGGTGGAAGAATGTCTGGATTCAGAGGAGGTAGGGGGATGATTTTAGACAAACTCTTTAAAAAAAATGTTTTTGAATGTATATAATGTTACAAGAGATGGCAGGATTCTCACATGTAAAAGACATCATTACAGAACCCAAAATTTCAATTCTTTGGAGATGGGAGCAGATGTCCAGAGGATGGCAGATTCTTCATGGGGTATGCAGTGCCTCTACATTACAGCAAGTAGTCAAAGCTGGACCGCTCCTACCTTATAGCCCAGGACAAAAAGTAGAGTTGGCTGCGCTACCTGAGGATAAAACCACTAACATTTACAAAGACTAATCTGGAAGGTTTTTCTCAAAGATGCAGAGAGTTGGAGCACTCGTGAAGATGCTACTACTGCCAGAGGAGGTGGGAATTGTCAAAATTAAGGCCTATACCAAGGCCAGTACTCTGGAAGCCAAAGGTAAGGAGTTGGCTGACACCACTGCAAAGGCAGTTTCTGCACTGCCAAGGAAAGGGAAGGACAAGCCAGTCCTAGTGATATCGTCCAAAGACGTGGAGGTAAATGTGTTAAAAACTCTTCCACAGCAGGCAGATGTTGCTGTAAAGGAATTTTTGAAGAAATCAGGGGCAGGAGGGAAGACTGCATATGGAGAACTTCTGCAAAAGTCTGCCTGCCTAGAGCGCTGTTCCCAATGATGGCCCAAGTAAGACATGGTAAAACATATTTGTCCAAAGGGGCCATGATACAAGTCATAGGCAAAGGTTGGATAGCCCCTGGTATCTCCACCACTGTAGTAGCTCTTCGAGCCTGTATGACCTGTGCTCTACACAATCCAGGGAGGACTGTACCAGTCCCCCGAAAGCATACCCAAAGCCCCTCTGTCCACTTTAGAGAGTCCAGGCAGATTACATAAGCTTGACCCCTTCTTCTGGCTATGTGTATGTCTTGGTGTGTGTTGATCTCTTTTCAGGCTGACCTGAGGCTTACCCCATGGGGAGGATGAACTACAGCTACAACACCAGTATGGGAATCTGACCTCATATGTGCAGGCCTTGTATGAGCATTTGAAACTAACACATGGGCAAGTGTTTTCTGCCTTCCTAGATCCAGACAGTCTTGAACTAATAGTCTCCAGTCTGGAGATTGGGTGGTGATAAATACAGTCAAAAAGAAAAAAAGGGGAACAAAGGGGGCACTATCTCAGTGCCATAATTATGATAATATTGAGAGATATGTTTAAAAGTGAAAACTTTGTTCAAGAATTATATATTGCACATGAGTAAGTATTTCACACTCACCTTGTCGTGTTGCGCTCTCTCAGGCACAACACTGGTGTTCACTTTGTGAGTGTACTTACTCTTTGGGCTGCCGAGCATCTGTCCCGATGTCCTGTGATATCGGTCTGGTCGAAGGTAGTGTTGGTACTGGACCATTTCCGCAAGGTTCTTGTCCAGCCTGGGTGAAAAAGATGATGCTGCTTCTCTGGGGCGCCTCAAAGGGTGCAGGTGCTCGAACCTCCAACCCGATGCTGGGTTATGGAAGGATGAGGAAGAGGTTGGTGGTACTTTTAAAAATCTTTAATGAGACGACACGTTTCGCAAGGGGTCCCGTGCTTCATCAGGTCATAGTAAAATGGGATACAAACATTCTTTATATACACTAAAATATTTTTTAAAAGTGTGGGAGTTTGTGACGTGTGCTGCACGTCATCCGAGTGCCGGATGTGACGTGTCGGCTGGGAGCGAGGATGTTCATTCATAAAAATGATACGATTTTCATTATGTACGTGACTCTAGTAGTGTTGCCAGTGTATCAGTAGGTACGTATACTTTGTAAACCAGCATGAAAAGCACATATATACACACACGGGGCATGTATGGGGATGTATGGTGCATATACATATACATAAATGAAACATAGAAATATATCATGATAGAACAGCTGATATGCACATATACACGTGTGCACCCACACATATACACAATACAAATGGTAAAAATATAATGAATTAAAAAGAGACATATATATATATATATATACATATATATATATATATATATATATATATATATATATATATACATACATAATGTTGATATAGATGGGAAGATATTTTTGTTCACATCTATAATGTATATGAATGTGATTGGGTTGCGATGTTTCTATGAGTAGTTAGTTACCAGTTTCTTTTATTTCCCCCTCCTCGTTTGTGGTTGTGATTCTGACACGAGGAGGGGGAAATAAAAGAAAGGAAAGAAAGAAAACTCCAATAACCACCACCCAGTCTAATGATTCTAACAATGTAGGGATGAAGATTTTCAACCTATCCAATCATATGCTAACCACATATGAGACCCATCTCTTCAACAAAGGATTATTGTTGTGCCCAGCACACAAACCGGACAATTTCGCCCTATTTTTGGACCTCCATCATTTCACCCGTAAGCTCACCCTACATAGACATTTCAAAATACAGGACCATCTCAAACAAACAATAGAGAACAACCTGGAACACACTCCAGATATCCTAAGTAAACAATTACCCGGCGTACATCATGCGATCAGAAATAAATCAAAATACATAACCAAGGTCATCTGATAAAAACATTCCATGATCTGGTAACAAATGACCTCAAGACATTACCCACCAATCCACCTGGAACCAAAGAAGGATTACTCTCCAGAAAAGAAAGACACGCCTTGAATGCACTAGAAAACAATCCTGAAATTGTAATAAGGCCAGCTGACAAAGGTGGCAGCATTGTGGTCCAGAATTACAATGACTACCATCAAGAGGCTCTGAACATCTTGGAAGATGTTAACTACTATAATAAAATCCATGAGAACCCTCATCTAGGATTACAGAAGATCATCATCAACACTGTAGAAGAAGCATATAAGGAAGGAATAATTACCAAAGAAGAACCATCACAGCCATACTATTGCCACCTTCCAAAAGTGCACAAGAATCCTACGCACCCACCACGGCACCAAATAATTTCGGGGATCAATAGCTCCACGTCTAACATATCACAATATTTAGATCTCATTTTTCAGAAACATGTACAAGCATTACCCAGCTTTCTCAAAAAATCTGATGATCTCATCTGAATACTACAGGAAACAAAATGGAACACCGATTGTGTGTTTATCACCATGGATGTCACCTCTCTGTACAGTAACATTCAACACCATATAGGCCTATTGTGCATCAATGAGGCACTTAATGAAGATCCCTCTATACCAGAACCACAAAAAAGAAGTTTCTTTGAAAGTGCCATAATTCTAACCAACAATTATTTCAATTATGATGGTGCCACCTACCATCAGATACGCGGTACCGCGATGGGTACTAGGGTGGCACCGTCTTATGCAAACCTTGTGATGGGTAGGTTTGAGGACCTCTTCATTACCTCACAGAAATTGTTCCAGTACCACGTCGTCATATACAGGAGGTACATTGACAATTTGTTCTTTATATGGAAAGTTCCACAAGAGCACATTCCAGAATTCACAGAAAACATTAACAGCAACCCTTGGGGGATCACACTAACAGCACAATCATCCCCGGACAAAATAGAATATCTGGATCTAGAGATCACACATGATTCCTCCAGTATTCACACTGCCACATATTTAAAAAAAGAATACGCAAATAGCTACATCTCTTTCAACAGTGCACACCTTAAAAAATATAAAAACTAACATCCCATTCAGCCAGATTAAAAGAATTCGGAAAAACTGCACAGTAACAGAAACATTCCATTATCAAGCAGCATTATTAACCAAATGATTTAAAGATTAAGGGTACCCCAACAAACTCATCAAGGAAGGACTCAGCAGAACAAACCAACTATCTCAAGAAGAATGTTTAGCGGTAAAAAAGAAAACACCTGACAAAAACCGAACCCATGAGACTGAATTTCATCACCACATATAACTATGCCCATAATCACATCAAATCCATACTCAAAAAACACTGACATATTTTACAAACGGAGGCACCTTATGGATACATTACCAGGTGCCCCGAATCTCACATTCAGGAGGGCACAAACTCTAAAAGCATTTCTAGCACCAAGCAGATTGAGACAACAGAAGAAAATCAGGAAGAATCTTAATGCAGGAATTGAAAACGGTGTATATATGTGCAATAAAAAATGATGCTTATGTTGCAACACCCTCAAAGAAGGTATAAAGACACATACAAGCTTCACTTCAGGCGAAGTATTCACCATAAAACACTGATTAAATTTCTGTTCCAACTATGTGATCTACGTCATTGAATGCTGTTGTGTACAACAATATGCAGGTCGCACCACCCAAGAGTTACATCTCAGGCTAAACAACCATAGAACAAACATCAAGAAGGGATATGCCCTACATAGTGTATTCCGCCATTGTCGAGAAAAACACCCACCCAACAAAAACCCCATCAAAATGTACACAATAGATGACAAAGAAGAAACCGTCCACAACAGATTTGACGAGCTGGCAAAACAGGAAATGTATTGGATTTTTCGTCTTGGAACTTTGACCCCAAGGGGTCTGAATGAAGCAATGGAACTCATATGCTAAAATGACTTAGACAAACATATCAAAATCACAAAGTAACACAAACTGGTTACTAACTACTCATAGAAACATTGCAACCCAATCACATTCATATACATTATATATGTGAACAAAAATATCTTCCCATCTATATCAACATTATGTTTATATTTATGTATATGTATGTCCCTCCCCTAATTCATTATATTTTTACCATTTGTATTGTGTATATGTGTGAGTGCACACATGTACATGTGCATATCATGATATATTTCTTTGTTTCATTTATGTATATGCACCATGCATCCCCATACATGCCCCGTGCGTGTATATATGTGCTTTTCATGCTGTCCACATATAATCTTATACTGCCTATTACCACCTTTCTAGTGTATACAGATAGCAATACCTCTTACCTTCTCCAAGCAGATATATTGATACATCATATGCGCCTAGAAATCACCTCACACCAACAAGCACAGCACACAATAGATTTATACATATATATTTTCTGAGCCCGTGTAGGCTCCATGTGTGTGTATATATATATATATATATATATATATATATATATATATATATATACACACACGCATAATGCACATTTGAGATGTCGAATCAAGCTGTATATATGCGCACACATCGCATAGCGATGTGTATATGCGCACACAGCACATAGATGGTGACATTCACACGCGCACAGCGCACCTATCATAGAATCATATAGTATCACTACATCAGTCGAATATAATCAAATATAATAATTGCCCAAGGCACATCTAACATCATCCACTCAACACAAGCCATACCCTTATGCAAATGCGCATATGTTGCCATTATATTATCACCATCATTGATGTCATCTCCACAAGAAAATTGTCAATATAGCATAGCATAATGCCATTCAAATAAAGGTTTGATCCTGTGTAAAGCAACACTTACAAGTACAACAGACAGTCACACTGTGATCAAGTGAAGTCCAACAATGTAACAACTCCATCCATTTATTCTCCGTAACAAAAATACAGGACTCAAATACAGCCGAATAAAGTGCCCAGCAGCTAGCTAAATAAAGGGCTCCATCACACACCATATTGCATGGGCCCAACCACTGAATGTCATTCACTGTGCAATTAAATCGGCACCGAATGAGTGACATCCACTACACCAGTAAACCGGCATTTCCCCATGTATACACATAATGCTTAATCAAACCTGTACAGCACCCCAGACTAACCAATTCTATCACAATAATACCTTCAGGTTTACAAAATATACATACCTACTGATACACTGGCAGTCACGTACATAAACAAAATAGTATCATTTTTATTTATGAACATCCTCGCTCCCAGCCGACACATCACATCCAGCACTCGGATGACGTGCAGCACACGTCACAAACTCCTGCACTTTTTAAAAATATTTTAGTGTATATAAAGAATGTTTGTACCCCATTTTACTATGACCTGATGAAGCACGGGACCCCTTGCGAAACGCGTTGTCTCATTAAAGCTTTTTAAAAGTACCACCAACCTCTTCCTCATCCTTCCATAACCCAGCATCGGGTTGGAGGTTCGAGCACCTGCACCGTTTGAGGCGCCCCAGAGAAGCAGCATCATCTTTTTCACCCAGGCTGGACAAGCACCTTGCGGAAATGGTCCAGTACCAACACTACCTTCGGTGGTGTTAAATAGACACGTCCGAAGATCTTTGGACCCCCGATTTGATGACCCATACCAGGTGTTACTGACAAACAGCACTTCTGTAAAGCTAGAGGGAAAGGCTAATTGGATCCACGCCTCACACTGCAAGAAAGTGCTGGCTCCGGTGGAAGAATGAAGATCTGCATTTATATTCTTTTCATGTAGTGTCAAATAGTCACAGGAACATACAAAAATCTACACCAAGAAAGGGAAATTGACAATAAGTTCCTCAAACACCACACACTTTTAGGTCAAGAACTAAATGTATCAAACTGCTGGATATGTACTCTCTCCCCTGTATCAGCTTCCAGCATGCCATATCTGGCAATCCCAGTACCTATATATATGTGTGTGTATATATATATATATATATATATATATATATATATATATATAGACGAAATAGACTAAATATTAAGTAAACAACTTGCTCTGACACTCTAGCTAATAATGATACCCAATATGTAAGAAATCAGAACACTTCTGTGGGGATTTGAGTAATAGGGTGGAAGGGCAATTTGAGTGAAACTGATAATTACAAACACCAGTGATTGGATTTTAAAGTGGGTACCTGGGTCCCTAGAAGTACCAAAGGAGTTACTGTATTGGGAAAAATTCCGGGAGAATGGTTACTGTGGACTGCTTATAAGCAGAAAGTCTGTGTTCAAGGCCAAAACTGCTCAGTTGCAGAAACTTCAAGGACATCTACATTGTCAAAAGTAGGAGGATACAAGAACATCTGCTGAAACTACATATAAGCTGGCAGTGTGCCTTCTTTGTTGTATGTGTATAAAAATCACAACTCTTGTAGTAAACGTCGGAAAAATCTTGTATACAGCCCATTGTCTCTGTATCATTTTTCCGGGCCACTTGAGAAACCTTGGCGTTGGTGTACGGGCTCAGGTATGTCCTTCATCTAAGGATATATCTAATTTAACATCAGTTTTGAGGGTTAGCCAATGTCATTGTTTACATCTACCACAGTAGTGCACCTAAATTGATGTTTTGTAATATTCATTATTTTTCATCAGGTCTGATCAATTATTTTACCAATTTGGCCGCAAGCAACATACCTAAAGGAAATCATTGAATTTGCGTGACAAATTTATGTATCATAGATAACATGATAGCTAAAATATAACTCACATACAAAATGTAAATACTGATAAAAATAAAGTATTAGATTACAGAAAAAAAACAGCTGTATTATATTCTTGTTTGTATTTACAACCTACCTGCAGTACTTTTTCTCTTAGGGTATTTTCCATGAGAAGACTGAGGGAAATTATATGTTGTGGAAACAGCTTGAGTGTCTTGGTTTGAAGTTGTTTTAATGAACTCAATGGCAGAGTGAATAATTTTAAACTGCATTACAACAGCCATATCTGGAAAGATTTAAAGATACAAAGAATTATATTATATTTATTCAAAACTAGATGTGTAAAGGAGTTGCCTAAGCAAAATTTTATACATACTTTAACATATACACTGTCCTCCTACAGTGCCCCGCAGTTGGTGCTCCCAGTAATCCACTGGTCTCCATTTTTTCAAGGTTCTGTGCCCTCCTGTCTCCACAAGACCTGCTTGCTCAGCCAAGTCAGTGACTGAGGCAGCATATTCCTACTGCCACTGACTGGCTGAGCAGGCAAAACTTGTGTGGACAGGACGGCATTCAAACTGGATGTGGAGACCAGCAGAGAACTGGAAGCAGCAGATGTGGTAACTTTAGTTTATATTTTATTTCTACAACTCTACAATTTTTCTTTTGCTTTCACAATCCTTTAGGAGAATATTTTATTAGGTTGACATTTTCACATCATGTAAATTAACACTTTTTGAATTGCCTGATGACATAAACCAATCTGCTTTGTTTAACAGCACTCTGAAAGCAGTGTTCTATTCTATCACGGTATGTTCACACAGTAGATATGTGGATTTTCTGCAGAAAATATTCATGTCGAAAATATTCAGTATATCATGAAAGCAGCAATGCAGAATATATGTATAAAAATTTTGCCTGCACTCTACGATAATAATCTACTGAAATCCAGTACATAAATTGACTTGCAGGATTTTACATCTATAGCATGTCAGTTCATGTTGCAAAAACACTACGGATTAAAAGATATATTTTTCAATCGTAAGGCAAAATACAAAAAAAAATTTTGTTGCAGATTTGCCAACCTTAAAAGTAACATCATTTGTAACAGCCGTTTAGCAAGAAAACCGCACAGATCTGCCAATGTAAACTGTGGTGCAGAAATACTGCAGCATTTCCATCTTCTGGTAAAGTAACATCAGACAATATATCTTCAATAAGATAAGGTCTTACACTTGACCTGTAATGTTACGACCATAATTATACCAGCTGTAAAAGGAGTTTTCCAGACAAAAAGAAATGCACTATTCAGTAAATACCAACATACTTATCTTCCCCTCTCCCTAGCTGCTATCGCTGCCAGATCTCCCCCCCCCCTTGAAGTCCTGTTCTTTTTCTTTCTGCTAACGTTTTGATTCTGTACTCACTTTCCACTCTGTGATTGGCTGAGCATGAAGTGGAGCATTATCAGAAGGAGAAATAACAGGACCTCCGTGGGGACCAAAAGATCCAACAACAGGCAGGTCTTACAAAATTTATTTCCAGTTAAAACGTGAAAAGCGTTTCTGCCCATACACCAAGAGGCTATCAGGCCTAAGTGTATATACATCATAAGGTTAACAGATACAAAAATAATATAATTGCAATTTATCACTCTATGGGGGAGATTTATCAAACTGTGTGGGAGAAAAAGTGGAGTGATTTCCCTAAAACAACTACAGGTTTAAAGCTCTGGTAAAGTGATAGCTGAGCTGTGATTGGCTGCTGTGGGGAAATCACTCCACTTTTTCGCTCACACAATTTTATAAACCCGGGCCTATATGCTTAAAAAAGGGAAAGGACAGTTACTCAGACATCAGATGTTCAATATGCATATTGTGTAACTTGGAACTTCATAAGGATAAGTGTAGATTGCTATGAAATCTACGTAGCCAGCACCACCTCAATGCCAGGGTTCCAGGGTGCATAAACAGAGCATATACAGCCTTATAGGGGGTCACAAAGGACCACAATGTAAATTAAAAAGGCAATATACATATGTAGATTAAATGTGAAGTCTTAAACTTTGGCGCATGTAGAAAAGGCTAAAAAGTTACCAAACTAAACTTTTAATATACCGTTCCTTTTGTAATTATAAGACACTTTGCTATTTACTTACGGTTAAAATTCTCAACCTTTATAAGTTTTTAATGTGATTGAAAAAATGGCCCCTAGTTGGCTCTGTTCTGTTCCCTGATGCAAGTCTCCACTGGTCCATCAGTCTTTACTTGGATTTGCAGAAGACCAAACTCCGGAAAAGCATGCAGGGCATGGCGGGACACAGCTCTCGCAGGCTTCAGCGACATTGCGCCTGCTCATACAATGTGAGCAAGGGGAAAGGTATGACACACAGCTTTTTAAAGTTCGGAAATGTTTTTTTTTTTAAGGGCAGGAGGGGTGTTAGGAGTAGTTATGGAATATAATCTGAGTTAGTTTTGAAAATACGGTTTAATAACAGGTACTCTTTAAGACCATACTAGAGATAAAAAATAAACATATAAATGTTTGAAGTGCATATATATAGCGAGGGCGTGGCTAAGGGCTGAAGAAAATGGTTGCCTAGGTACTGAGCTCCCCCTCCCTGAGGCGCACGTCCACCATTTTCTCAGCATTTGCCCAGCTATTTTCTATGGGGAGACAGACCAAGCAGCTTCCCACAGCACCCACTATGACCTGGCTGCCTCTCAGCCTTCCTTAGTGGGGGAGCATGACTATTCTGCCCCGGACCCCAGTGGTGTGCTCACCCGCTCCCACAGCTTCTCCTTGGGGAGCTCTGGACAGCAGCACAGGGCAGTCAGTCCCTCTGGCTACCATCTTTCTCTGCCTGCTTCTCAGCGGGTCAAAGTCCCTCTCTCCTCTACAGCTGCTTGAGATGTTGGTGGTCTCCTCCGCTGCTGCCCCTCCTGCATACCTTAGCCTCGGATGGTATTGCCGCGTGCGTTAATGTCTGAACTATAAAAATATAATGTTTGTTTAACCGCACGGCGGTGATCAAAAAGTCCGATCAAAACAATCATGGTACCGATAAAAACTTCAGATCACAGCGCAAAAAATTAGCCCTTAAACCACCACGTATATGGAAAATTTAAGTTATAGGGGTCAGAAGAAGATAATTTTAAACATACTAATTTTGGTGCATGTAGTTATAATTTTTTTCAAGTAGTAAAATAAAGAAAAACCTATATAAATTGAGTATCATTGTAACCGTATGGCCCTACAGAATAAAAACATGGTGTTAATTTTATCGAAAAGTGCACTGCATAGAGTGGGAAGCTCCCAAAATTTCCAAAATGGAGTTTCTTTTCCAATTTTGCCCCACAAATATTTTTATGGGTTCACTGTAAATGTTGTGGTGAAATGATTGATATCATTACAAATTACAATTGGTGGCACAAAAATAAGCCCTCATATGAGTCTGTAAGCGCAAAATTGAAAGGGTTATGATTTTTAGAAAGTGATGAGGAAAAAAACGAAAGTGCAAAAATTGAAAAACCTGTGGTCCTTAAGGGGTTAAAATTGCCCTCTTTTGACCCCTATAACTATTCTTCCATATACGGGTTGTGTGAGGGCTAATTTTTTGCGCCGTGATCTATAGTTTTATCTGTTTGTTTTGATTGGACATTCTGATCGCTTTTTATAAAAAAAAATTAAGGTATATATAGAGTTAATTGTGAGGGGGTTGGAATTCTAACATCCTAACATACAATGACTACATGTCTAACAGGATGTATAGACAGACGAGGGGGATCACAATGGGGACTCGGGTCTTTCACAGTTATGCAAATTTTTATTTGAGGTGGTTTTAGTCCCCATTTATGATACAATTTCTTCTGTTCAAGCAACATATCTTCTAGAATAAAAAATACATTGATGACTTGATCTTTATCAGAAATAAAGATTCTGATGCTCTGGATAATTTTATCACTCAACTTTAACATTATGATTAGAATTGTATCTTTACTCCCAGTTATAGCTGAGAGTTTAAACCTGCAATAATTAATCTAATCGATAAAAATCGATGATGGATTTTGTGGTTGACATTATCCATTATCAATTCATCAGGCTCTGATTAGTCAAAAAAGAACAAGTTAAAATAAAATGACACACTGACGGCTCACAACCACTAGTAGCAGACCGCATCTATGGCTCCAGTAGGAAGCACGGCCTAAAAGCAGGCCGAAAACATTAGAGACTGCTGGTGCGCAACGGAAGCCAGATGGCACTGCTGTACCAACCATGGAAGGAAGCCAATCGAGAAGGACGTATGCGGAATAGGAGCTGTACAATGCCTTAGTAAAGACTGCAGGACCCATCCCTCTAGTGTCCTCTTCAGTACAGCTGTCAACAGAGCATACAGGATGAGGCAATGTGGCTGAATAGCACTGCGTTTAATGCTAAGAGGAAGCTCTTCCATTTAAGTTGTATAAGCGCTACATGTCTTCATTCTCGCCACATATTTAATATGTATTTTGTACAGTAATCAGGAGGAGGATAGTAGTACTTTACATAAGGTGTTTGAAAGTGCAGTAAGCCCTATGTCTTCAGTCCTCATAGTACTCAGTACAGTAATCATGAAGTATAGACTCCTGATTCAGGAAGGATATACAATGCTGCTTATTGTGGATGCTGCGAACATCTTGGAGGAGAAGCATGGACGGGCTAGTATCTGCTGCACAGATATATTTGTAGCTGTTATTGTTGCATTATAAAATCCAGGCATTGAAAGGTGCTAGAGGATGAGTTTAACACTTTAGTAAAAGTTACCCAGACAGCAGCATATTGAGGGATAAACAGAAGCAGATGGGTACATTGAAAAAGCAGTGTTTTTAAAATGAGCATTGTGAGTGGCAGTGGGGGCCATATCTATAATAAAAGCACTGTGGGGGCCAAGATATATAACGCTGCGGGGGGGGGGGGGGGGCATTTTATATATATCCGCCCCGTTGGCGCATTTGTCATAATATGCCACCGCAGCACTATATGTGAAAAGTATATCTATAACGGTGGCCCGATGCTGCTGATTGATAAACTTTTCATTCATAGCGTTGCGGTGGCATATATATATATATATATATATATATATATATATATATGTGCTGGGGGAGGCAGACATATAGCATTATCTGCCCCCCACAGGGCTTCTATATACATATGACGCTGCAGCACTATGAATGAAAAGTATATCAGCAGCATAGGGCCGCCGGCTGCTGGCATTATGCGATGCTGATAGCTATACTTTTCACATATAGCGCTGCAGTGGCATATTATGACAAATACGCCGGTAGGGGGTATATATATATATAATGCGCTGGCGGGGGGGTATATATATAACGCGCTGGTGGGGTCATATCTTTTTAAAATGCGCTGCGGGGGGCTGATTATAAATGTGCTGGGGGGGCTAGATATAAAGGCTATATGTCTGCCCCCCCTGCAGCACTATATATCATGGCCCCCACAGCACTTTTAATATAGATATGCCCCCCGCTGCCACTCACAATGTTCATTTTAAAAACCCAGCTGAGAGCCCTGAATGGCTCCTCGGCACCGGCCATTCAGGGCTCCCCGCAGGGGATTAAAAATTGAAAGTTAAAACACACCATACAACACAGAGTTGAGGAGCTTGACGCCCGCTCCCCTGCTTAATAACTTCTGATCGCATTGGGTCTCAGAAATGAGACCCAGTGCGATCAATCCCTCAGCCCCTGTTCTACAACCTCCATTATGGAACAGACTCTGTTCCATGATGGGGGTAGTAGTACAAGCACTAATGAAGTCTCCACAGCGACCAACAGACTCCCGCAGCCTGGGGACTACTACTCCCATCCTGGAAACAAGTCTGTTCCATGATGGGAGTAGTAGTAGTCCTGGCTGCGGGAGTTTGTAGGTGGCTGACTTTTCATACTAACGGATGAAAAACTGATGCAAAAGGATGCCACAGAATGACATCCGTTTGCATCCGTTAGTAGTATGGTCCATTTAGGAGGCAGTGAGGGGAGAAAAATGGGACGGAAGTAAACGGCTGTGTGAACCTAGTATAACAGACCCCTTGAACAAAGGTGGCCAGTATGTGCAAATTTGTCAGACCCAACAGTTACCAAAGGGGCAAACATTATCCCAGGAGGTTCTATATCTCTCCCAGTTGTATGAAGGTGCAGTGCTGAAGTCATTTCCTAGATGCAGGAGGAATTATCCCTATCGTGCACCTCTTTTTATAGGTATTTCCAGTTGTGCAATGCGATAAGACACCCAATCTAGACCTATCTGTGTGACCTCAGTAGAAGTGAACGACATATCTTCTAGGGATGCACCAATATTTCGCCCACCGAAAATTATATGCCGAAAATCGCCTTTTCGGCTAAGGGATTTTCATGCAGATAATTTCGGTGGGCGTGGCTTAAAGTAGGGGTGGCTTGGAACTTCTATAAGCAAGTCCGGCTGAAGACATACAGTAGGCGCTAAGTACCAGAGGGAGCTCGATTTGTGAAGCAGGGTAATGTGTGCTTTATTTCCCCCCCCAAATAGTCATATAGTTTATAAAGTGTACAGGGCGTGATGGGGGTATTAAATTATTTAGTATTACCGGCTCTCTCTGGCACCACACTGCCTCCTCCTCCCCTGTGTCCCTGGGCGCAGAAGGGAGCTCGGGGAGACTGCAGTACTCCCTGTGAGGCAGCATGTTCCCCCTCCTCCGGTCAGGTCCTGTGAGCCCTTATAACACTGTCTCTCCTCCCAGCAGTGCCGAGTGCTGGAAGGAGGTGAATTAACACCTCCACGACTGGCCGCTGTATGTATACAGCGCAGCCGTGCAGTAGATGTATGAAGGGAGCTCAGGAGCTGACCTGGCTTCATACTGGCTAATGCCAGTCATCACCGATCCGGGTTATGTCTGGCAATAACCCTTTAGATGCCGCAATCAAAAGTTGATTGCGGTGTCTAAAATGGCAAAAACAGTAGCTTAGTGGAGCTGTTTAGGACACCCGCGGCAAAGCCCGCAGGATCCCGATCAGCTGGGAGGACGGGTAGAGGTTCCCTACCTGCCGCCGGCTCGTCCGATCAGCGTTCCAATAATGAAGGCAGCCTTAGCCGCCTGTAGTAATTGAGCGCTGATAACACTGATCAGTGATGTGCTATATGCTCCTATGATCAGTGTCTACAAGCACAGGAGTGCATCTGTTTGTCTCCAGCTGTTACAAAACTACAACTCCCAACATGCCGTACAGCCCTTGGTTGTCTAGGCATGCTGCGAGTTCTAGTTTTGCAACAACTGGAAAATGCTGCCCAATGGGGAGAAAAAAAAAAGTGAACTAAAAAATGTAAGCGTACCCGTCAGGTCCAACATAAAAAAACTTTTTTTTTATATATATATCACTCCGTACCTAATCCTGACCATGTACATCTAATTTTTATGTGTCTTGCACCTTTATTTTTTTATTACACTTTTAATTTATCTTTGAATTCCTCTCAAAGGGAGGGGGCGTGGCCTCACTGTGCAGGTCTCTGCCCCCTCCCTCATATGCGGTCTGCTCACATCTCCCCTAGCATTAGCAAAACTACAACTCCCAACGGGACACAAGTAGCGGGACACAAGCGGACAGTGGGAGACTTTTTCCTCCAGCTGTGATCCCTGCACTCACAGCTGTAAATCAAGGAAGTGTGTCCATGACATAGGTGATGATGCATGGACACAGCAGGACTAGTATGTGTCCAAGCAGGCGGGGGGGGGCAGTTGTTTGACT